>NC_140228.1:5278079-5285579 GCF_951802725.1 Rutilus rutilus
ATGCCTCATGGCTACGAGACGGGCACAAACACACGCACGCACATGCAAATATGAAGACGACTCAAACATGATTATGTGCTAAAGAAAATGCAGAACTAGCACAAAGACAGACCATAAGACACGTTCTGCTCTGAGAGGTCAAAGGTTAATCTGTCAGCCTGATCATCAAAACAACAGGCCGTCATATTAATGATCACAATGAGAGTCTCTGTAATGAATTCATTCATTCATTGATTAAAATGTCTGTCAAGGACTTTTGGCACAGGACTATTAGCACAAATGACCACTTATATACAGTAGAAGTACATGCACATGTATACATCAATACTGTCAATAGATCTGGTAACATGTAATGAGGAAAACGCATATGAGGAAAGTTCTCTCAGTGACAACCTGCTATATACTGACACTGATTTGAAAAGAATAAAATCAATATTGCACAACATATTTAAAATATATTAAGTTGTTTAATGTGTAAAATTACAATCACATCTTTCAGTTAAAATCTGCCTTGAATATATTTGCTTGAATACATGCATATATATGTGTTGTGTTCACCGGCTGCCTAAAAGATAGTTATACTAGTTATATTATATTAAACAATAATATTAAATTATTTTTTATATTATTTAAGCGTTCTGAACTAGTTTAAAGACCAACATACACAACGACTGCTAGAGAAAACACATATTCAAAATCATTGTTACTTCTTCTGATAAATATATTACATACATTCAGATGATATGATTTGTGCTGAGTTATCTGGGCTGTATATGCACTGCATCTGCCAACAGCATATGTAATAATATTTCTAATGGTAATTCAACATTATTGAGAGGTGTGGCACTATGACACACAGAATCTTTCATTTCAACTTCTGTAGTCATTTTACCAGAAGCCAGCATCACTAAGAGTTCCTCAGCTAAAGTCACAATGAACACGCGCGCGCGCACACACACACACACACACACACGCACACAGAGAGTACTTGGTGCCAGTAGGCAGGGACTTGCCTGAAAGATTGAAAGCAATTAAAACTATCATCTGCAATGGCTTTAGGCTGGCCTGTGGCTGCAAGCAAGAGCTGCCAAACTCCATCAGACTCTCAGAGAGAGAGACAGAGAGAGACAATAGCGCTGGAGAGAGAGAGAGAGAGGGAGAGAGGGACAGAGAGAGAGAGAGAGATACATTAGCACTGGAGAGAGAGAGACTGAGAGAGATATTAGCGCTGGAGAGAGAGAGAGAGAGAGATGGAGGAGGAGATTTCCATCTTAACACTAGATGGCCACCAACACTAGACAGAGATGCTATATGTTTAAGACGGATATAAACTACATTTATATTTACGTCAGAGTCATTGTCTATTGTCTGAGTCATTAACAGATCCACCACCCAATCATTCACCAGCTATTAATCTGAATGACTGACGACCCGAGTGGGAATTCACAGGTTATAGCCCTTCTGTCTCTCTGCAGCTTCACGAACACGTCTCAGTTTACTGTAGTTCACCGCCAGCTTTCAGACACTCGTTTCTGCTCGAGTGTTTTCTTTCTTCCTCTTCATTATGACCCCTGAAATCCAGAGGTGGACAAAGTACACAACTTCCTTACTTGAGTGAAAGTACAGATGCTACAGGTCAAACATTACCCCGTTACAAGTAAAAGTTGTAAAGGCCGATTTTTACTCGAGTAAAAGTACAGAAGTACTCGTTTTTAAAAGCACTTAAGTATCAGAAGTAAAAAGTAAATGTCAATGCATTGTTCTATTAATACTTACAGTACCTCTGAATCTATGCCTTCCCTCATATCAATATCACATATTTCCAGAACACAGTTCCAGTCGTGGGATTGAATGTGAGATTGAATAAGTCACTCAATAACGTCCACAATGGTTTCCGACACCCAAACGGCTGTTCCCTCAAATAGTGCCCTATAGGTTTTGGGCTTTTAGTATGAATATGTTAGCCTTACTGTTATCTATAAGCTAGTGTGCTCCAAAACAATGACAAAAATCACATTTAGAAGACCAAACCCAACGCTGAAAATGAAAATCAGGTCGATGTCAGAATCCAACGCCAGATTGACGTTAATCTCCAACGTTGGACTGACGCTGTATTGTGGTTGAAAATGAAAATCGTGTTGACGTCAGAAAGCAACATCAGTCGACGTCGAGTTCTTCTGACGTCAACCTGACTTTCATTTCCGACCAAAATGCAACCCCTAAAACCAAAATCACCCCCGGACTGACGGTAATACTTTCTACTCAAGGACCTGGACAGAAATGTAGTGGAGTAAAAAGCACGATATTTGTCTTTCAAATGTTGTGAAGTTTAAGTAAAACGTTTCCAGAATTTTTTTTACTCAAGTACAGATACTCAAAAAGTGTACTTAAAGGGGTGGTTGATTATGATTTCACTTTTCTAACTTTAGTTAGTGTGTAAAGTTGCTGTTTGAGCATAAACAACCTCTGCAAGGTTACAATGATCAAAGTTCAAAGCAAAGGGAGATATTTTCTTTTAAAGAAATCGCTTTTTAAGGACTACAACAAACGGCTGGTAGAGACTACATGACATTCCTCCCGGGTTAGTGACATCACCAACCCTAGGATTTACATAAACCCCGCCCCCTGAACACGATTTATAGATTATCAAGGCAGAATATGCTAATCAATGACTAGAAGATAACTACACATCAGCTACATAAATTCATCAACTAACCATTCAGAAATGTTGTCTACATGTTGTCACTTCTTCTTGAGTCTCTCCATCTTTGTCTGACTCCGGTTTGAACATAAAAGTTTTTGAAATTTCCAGGGCATGTGTGTGTGAGGTAAAATGACATGAGCTCTTGAAGCTCCGCCCCCTGTGCTGGGAGCAGCAGCTCATTTGCATTTAAAGGAACAGACACAAAACGGTGTGTTTTTGCTCACCCTCAAAAAGTGACAATTTTAACATGCTATATACAAATATCTGTGGGGTATTTTGAGCTAAAACTTCACATACACACTCTGGGGACATCAGAGACTTATTTTACATCTTGTGAAAAGGGCATTATACCACCCCTTTAAGTACAGTACTCATGTACTTTGTTACTGTCCACCTCTGCTGAAATTCTATCCCTATGACACTTACATTAACTAATACAAAGCTAAATAGAATCTTATTCTAATTCAAATGACTAATTCTAAATCAATCTAATTCTACAGACTCAAACTTCCACTAACTGTAATTCTAACTTTACTTAACGCATTTGCTCTAAGTTATTTTTGATGAAATAAGTATTCTGGAAGTAGGTTTTTTAGTAAAGCGTCATCACCAGAGGTGAGAATGTGTTTAGCTCATCCTCCTTAAACCACAACTCTCTCTGATTCTAGTTCTAAACTAGAGTTTTATACACTGATTCTTCCAATATTATTGGACTACATTTTACAAGAAAATACTATTTCAGTCTATTTTAGAGTATCTTGCCATTTTGTGAATGAGTGATTTTAGCAGTATACCAGTTCTATTATAATTCTATTATTGTAATCTGATAATGGTTTCTGATAATGTAATCATTTAAATGTTTTTCTACTAATAAAAAAATTAAATAAGATAAATAATAAAAAATTTAATAATAATAATGATGATGATGAAATAAAATAATAAAATAATATAAAATTAAAGAATAAAATTAAATAAAATTAAATACAATAAATAAATAAAATGAAAGCTCGAGATGATTGAGCATGGAGCACAACACTGGGCAAGTCGTGTTCGTTAAGTGCTGAATTTATTCTGATTAGAATTTGGATTCCTCTTCTGGTTCTATCTAGGGCTGAAACGATTAGTCGACATTGTCGACAACGTCGACAATAAAAAATTGTCGACAAATATCTTTGTTGTCGAGTAGTCGTCTGATCCCACGTGACCTGATGTAAGGGCCTGCAATATCGCGATTTGACCGCTACGGCGCTGTAGCGCTAGAGTGTAATGCAGCCGTTACAAATGCTATTGTGGTAGAAGAAAACACAGCGCGAATTATGACGGAGTGCAAACAAATACGAACTAGTAAGGTGTGTAAAGTTTCACAAAACTGCAAACCAAGAATGCTGTCGTATGCAATACATGCAAGGCGGAACTTGCTTTTCACGGGAGCACAACATGCATGTTAAAACACTTAAAGAGGAAAAACCCGGCACGAGACGAGCCGGTGAGAGGTGAATATTCTCCAGCTGAAGCTAAATAACTAGCAGTAAATCTCTTTTTAGAGAATGCAATACTACTAATAATAGCAATAATATTAACACTAGTAATATAATAATGTGATGATTCATTTTTGCATAGAATAAAGCTTGATCGAGCTTAGGAGTCAGGGCTGTTTTTATTATTGTAGCTCTATTAGGTAACGTTATTACAGTCTTATCCCTTGCCTGTATTTTGTTACATATTCATGAAGACTTACAAAAGGAGATGTTATGAAGAATATCATGTCAGTTAATTTTTTATACTGTAAATTAAAAGGTGAATGAGAATGTCTCTGTCAGCTCAGCTCAATTGTCATATCAATTTAAATAAAATAAAAAGATTCTTATAATAATTGTTTGCAGTTTAAGTGTGTCTGTAATGCAGCTGATATTTTTTATTTTTTATTTTTTTCTATTGAGAACAGAATATTTAAACAATGCTTAGAGAGCATTTGTGTGTGATTTGAGTTGGACAGAAATCTGAAAACTTAAAGAGAATGACCTGTTTAGTTGCTCAAAGTTCATTAAAACAACCATTTCAAAAGCTGAAGTGATTTTCTTTTTTTATATTATAGTTAGAATATGTATAACTCCGTGTTTTAACTAATTGAAAAGGCTGAATAATCGTTCCAAACGTACTGATTAGTCGGCGAAATAATCGATGAATAGTCGATTAATCGTTCTAATAATCGTTAGATTAATCGATTATCAAAATAATCGTTTGTTGCAGCCCTAGTTCTATCTCTAATTCTACTTTTAATTCTAATTCTAACAGTCTCTTCATCGTCCTCTCCTTCTTGTTCTTTTATTCTGTCCTCTCAGCTGTCACAGTAACTCAGTGTCTACATTATCTCTGCTGATTCCTCCCTGTCTCTCTCTCTCCTTTCCTCTTAGTGACAGTTCGAGTTGTTCAGAGTGACAGGTTGATATCAGAGTCCTAATCGCTGTCCGTGCCACCAGTCCAGGACCAGTCGACCAGAGCCCGCGGGTGCCAGAACCCATCACTGTACCACACACACACACACACACTCGTCTCAGTCATCAGGAGGCCCCTGCGGTGCTGAGCCACATCACTGTCCATGTATCCTGCAGCGACCGGGGCCGAGACAGGAACACAAGCCCGCGCACTAGGTACACACACACGGGAACACACACATACGAGTGTCATAAACCATCACAGACAGACGAGTATACATTTCAGTGCAGTGCCAGTTTGGGACGGTCCCGTGGTGCCACACCACATCACTGTCTACATCTCCACTGGCATCCAGGGGTCAGACAGGACGATCCTGCGTCCACAAACACACACACACACACACACTCTTCAGATAATGACAGTCTCTTTGGATCAACATATAAGAAGAGATCTGGCTCTTAAAACAAACCCAAAAAGGGTTTTGCAGCCTGATGCCGTTTGAGTACGCCAGTCACGATCATGAATCTTCTGCAAATATACTTCTTTTGTTCATGTCACTTACCTTTGAGTTTCCTTTGACTATCTCTGTGTACTTCAACAGTCCTTTTTCATATTCTTTCATTTTTCTTCCTTACCAGACAAGATATTGTGCATTCGATGGCATTTCTTGAAGCGTTTAAATTTCCCTTATTTGGATTGCAAAATGTAATTGAATTTTAAACCTCACAATTATTGAAGTTCTTTCAAATAGTTTGCGATTAGATAGAAATAATCGTACAATTGATCAATAATCATGACTTGCCTACATTAGAAAACCTTTTTATGATCCACAAACATCTTTCTCTTCTGTGGTTCTTCAGAAAAGCATCTATAGGTGAATCCATGTGTGGGGCAAATTTTATTCACAGTTATAGTTATGAATTTGGCAGCACATAGAAAACTTATAATCAGCTCATCCAGTTCATGGAAACGCATGACCTCGGTGTTGCGAGCGAAATGCTTGACTGTTTGAGCTATACAGGAACACTCATTTCTTAGCCCCAAATTAAAGGAAAAAACAAAACAAGAAATTGTATTTCGCTTAAAGAAAATGATTTTCATGACAAATAAGCACACTTCTTACACAAATATATTCCATTATACGTTATTTAAATGTATGCATCAAAAATAATTGTAATACAGTATTTTTACTGTAATTTATTTAAGAAATATGTAAAACATACAGGCATGCTACCGTAATGTGCATGTTCTTGTCATAGACATGCATACACTACTGTTCAAAGGTTTGGGGTCAGTAATTATTATTTCTATATATTTTTTAAGAAATTAATACTTTTATTCAGTTAACTGATCATAAGTGATCATAGAGGCATTAATAATATTACTTTTTTTATTTTAAATAAAAGCTGTTCTTTTGAAGTTTCTATTCATCAAAGAATAAAAAAATTATAAAAAAAATCAACAAAAGTATGAAGCAGCACAACTGTTTTTAACATTGATAATGATAAGAAATGTTTCTTGAGCATCAAATCATCATATTAGAATTAGAATTATATTTCTGAAGGATCATGTGACACTGAAGACTGGAGTAATGATGCTGAAAATTTTGCTTTGATCACAGGAATAAATTACACTTTACTATATATTCACATAGAAAATAATTATTTTAAATTGTCATATTATTTCACACTTTTACCATTTTTATTGTACTTTTGACCATAATAGAATTATTTCAAATATATATATATATATAAATATAAATATATATATATATATATATACCTAGAAAAGCGCTATATAAATGTAACGAATTATATATATATATATATATATATATATACAGTGCTATGCATAAGTTTAGACACCCATGCTAAAGTTGACTAAAAAGAGGAATAAAAAATCATCTTTTGGAAATTGAACTTAATGCCTTAATTTAAAAAATTAGGAAAAATCCAACCTTTAAGGACACCAATTTTCTTTGTGAATGAATAATGTATCGTAAATAAATAAATGTTCTTCCTTAAAATACAGGGTGCATAAGTTTGGACACCCCTATGTTAAATTCCCATAGAGGCAGGCAGATTTTTATTTTTAAGTATTTTTTTTTTTTAGGATACTATGCATCCTGATAAAGTTCCCTTGGCCTTTGGAATTAAAATAGCCCCACATCATCACATAGCCTTCACCATACCTATGTATGATATTATAAAATTTAAGTATTATAAAAAAAATACTTAAAAATAAAAATCTGCCTGCCTCTATGGGAATTTAACATGGGGTGTACACACTTATGCACCCTGTATTTTAAGGAAGAACATTTATTTATTTACGATACATTATTCATTCACAAAGAAAATTGG